>NC_060121.1:630362043-630369543 GCF_021461395.2 Schistocerca americana | reverse complement strand
CCTGTATTTTGTAAGTTAATTAATTCCAGATTATTCTAAATACATCCTCAAAAAACTGAGAATGTCTGCTTTTCAATGATTATTAATAATACCTCCCCTGCTGCTTTTTTGCCCACAATGTTTTACCACTATATGCTGTTGTTGTAACTTCAGTTTTCTGTAACTACTAATTACTCAGGCTTCCATTAAAACCACTTGCATCATTGGAGCAAGGAAGGTAAAGATAAACAATTGAAATATTGTCGTAATGGAGCTTGTAAATTTAAATAACAATTTTATATATTCCTGTAAATCTTACATGTTGTGTGAAACTGCTTTAGATATAGAATGAAATGGTGAAAAATTTTAACTGTTCTTGGGAGTAGAAAATGTAACAGATGGATAGAGTTCAAATTATTATGTTTCAGCTTCATATATAAGGGGTCTTTCAAAAAGAAATGAGCTGGAGGCATAATCACAGAAACCAGTACCTGTTTGTTAAAGTATTGACCTTGCTGCTGAGACACTTGTCCCACAGTGACACAAGATGGTGAATGGCTGTCTCATAAAATTCCTGGTGCTGCAATCTTAACCAATTCCACACATATGCCTGGACATTGTCATCCACAGGAGTGCTGGAAAGGTTATGCTGACGTTCTTCTTTGACCAAGATGGTCCCCTTCTGATTCACTTCCTGCAGCACAGGACAATAGTGAATGCCCAGCATTACTCGCAAACCTTGACCACCCTTTGCCAAGCGATCAGAAAATAAAAAGGACCAGGCAATCTCACCCGTAGGGTCATTCTGCTCCATGGCAATGCACCCCATAGGGCCAACACAGTCATAGCACTCCTGCAGAGGAGGTTCTCGGCCACCCTCCATACAGTCTGGATCTCTCCCCCTGTGATTATGCCATTTTTGGTCCCCTCTGAAAGGCTCTGAGGGGCAAACGATTCACCTCAGATGACGATGTCCAGCTGTACATGCAGAACTGGTTAACATCACAGCCCCAAGAATTTTATGAGACAACCATTCACTGCCTTGTGTCACAGTGGGACAAGTGTCTCAACAGCCAGAGTAAATATGTTTAACATACAGGTGCTGGTTTCTGTAATTATGCTTCCAGCTCATTTCATTTTGGATGCCCCTTATAATATCAGTGCAGTTCACAAGTCTTGACAAGAAAATAGTTATCAGTTTTATGTAACAAAAGTGGATGTGTTCTGATGTACATTTGCAAGAAAGCTATGGACTTGCATGCCTGGAAAGTATAAAAAAAGGTTCTAGACATTGGCCACAGTAAATTATCGGTTTTGACTAGTGTATATACACCATAACAATGTCTCGAACCACACTGATTGTGAATCTTTAATTTTACCAAATTTGGCTCTGCAGAAAATTTCTGTCCTCTTAAAACAATTACATATTACTCTAACTTTTATAAATGCTGTTTTTGAAAGATTGATCATAACATTAGAGTTTATATTACAAATGCTTTTTATAACTGAAGACATTATTTAACTGACCCAGTCATATGTTTAAAAATGTTCATAAAATTGAGAAATGGCTTTTGGATGTGACATGTTGATTTATCCTTATGAGGGCTGACTGGCTGCTAATCTAGACATTTAGAATGGAGCCTTTACTCCATAGCAAAATTCTAGCTCATCAGGGATTTTATTCTTCCAGATACTGGTATTGTTTTAAGTTGTATGCTACACTTGTTGGTTACTTTCTCAGACATCTGTTTCTAATTGTGATGTATATTTTTGCTTTTAGGTATTCTTTCAACAGGGGTAAAAGAATCTACACTTCTCAATAATGTGTTTACCGGCATCAACATAATAGTGATATTGATAGTTATTATTTCTGGAGCAATTAAAGGTATTTACTCTTCATTTATTATGTACACAATTATAACAAATCCACACATGCAGATGGGTAGCCTTGAGAACTGCATTTGTTAAATGATATGCAAATTCCAGATAAAAAATGTTTGCTTAAAAAAGTTATGAAATGTAGTTACATCAGTGATATGTGGGAAATTTGAGACTTTATAACAAGCAGTTAATTGGACAAAAGTTTTGTATCACTGCATATAAATGCTAATGTCGAAGATTAAGTGTACCTGTCCCAGTAACGTTTCTGTCCTCTGGTACTCGCAGCTTGTTCACAGTTCCAATCTGAATCAGTAGTGTTAACATAAATTCATGTTTTCTTGGGGGATTTCACTAATGAAATCTTAGTTTATGAACTATGCAGCAGTGCTGTCTGGAAATAATGTTTCAAGAAGTTTATTCCATATCATCTTTGGGGAAATCATTTTTTTTTTTATTTATTTCTGACTACATTCATCCATCCTGAACGAGCACTGAGCAGACCCGTAAAAACTTTCTCTAAATCTGTAAAAACCATATACTCCTTTCATCTTATAGCCTTCCCTTCTTTGCTTGGTACTAACATGTCACCTTAATTTTTGGTATTGTCCAACTACTTCCCTTTTCTCCAATGGCCTCTTTAATTTCCCTGTTGGTGGCATTTGTCTTTTCCCTAGTTATGCATGCTTCTACAGCTGTGCATTGTCCTCTAGCTGTGTTTGCTTAGCCATTTTTCACTTTCTATCTGGCTCAATTTTTAGACATCTGTATTCCTCTTTCCCTGCTTCATTTTTATAGTTGCTCCTTTCATCAATTAAAATGTTTAATTACCTTGTTTAACTCACCTTTGGTGGTTCCTGCATCCAGTTTATTTCACATTCATATAATGTAATAGCATCACTACATACTGATCTTTATAACAATAAATACACTGCCACCATTAGTGTGTAGCTTATCTTTATTATATACAAATATTCCAGTTTGAATTGGTGATTTTGCTGCTATCCACTTCCAGCCTTAACCAACTTTCTGTTGCTAATATTATGTGGGCATTATAACTTTTAACAACCTAGACTAATTTTGGAACTTACCATGAATGCTCCTACAGTATGGTATGGGGTATGGTGTATGGTATGGGGTATGGTGTATGGTATGGTAATAGAACATCAACATTTTCTTGTACTGATCTGTGAGAATGACCATTATCTTCTGAAAGTGATGTGGCTAATGTTCCTCCTACTGTGGCAGGTAATTTTTCGTTGACCTTACAGTGGTGTTCATTGTGTGTAAAATAAAGAAAATAAATAAATAATATATACACATGAAAAACATTTAAAAGGATAATACAGTTGTGTTATTAGAAATGTTCTGCCCTTGTGCTGTGGTGAGAATTTATGAAAAAAGGATGTTAGTCCTAAATAAACTTTTAGCTGTTTTTTATTCCTTGGAGCTGGACAGTTGCGTATGGCATAAAGTTTTTTGGATTAGGTAATATACCTTGTTCTGACACATGTCATAAAAATTTGACTTGCTCCCTACCAAAACTAGACTTTTTTAAATTGACTGTTACTCCGTAATCTGTAAATTGATGAAGCACCTGTTCAATGAGCCTGATATATTCTAACCAAGTAGATGTGGCTATTAGCAGGTCATCTACATAAACAGTGACATTGCTAAGCAATTCTGGTCCTAAAACCTTGTCCAATGCGGATATAAACAAGCCTGCACTAATGTTCAGTCCAAAAGGTAGAACACAGAACTTTTAACTTGTTCCACCTTAAACAAATTCTGTATATTTTCGACTTTCTTCATGGAGCTGTATTTGCCAGTAGGACATCTTGAAATTGAGTATGCAGAAATATTTTGTATTGTAAAACTTAAGAAGCTGTTCATCCAAGTTGTCTGGTCTTGTGTGTACTGGCACTATAATCTTATTGATGCCTCTAGCATCAAGAACTAATCTTACAGAACCAATATTTTGTATTGTAAAACTTAAGAAGCTGTTCGTCCAAGTTGTCTGGTCTTGTGTGTACTGGCACTATAATCTTATTGATACCTCTGGCATCAAGAACTAATCATACAGAACCATCAGGTTTGCTTACTGGCAATATAGGACTGCAATAGGGTGAAAATGAAGGTTGTATAATTCCCCATTTAATCATATGATCGATCTCTTCCCTTACTGCCTCTTGATTTGCCAATGGAATAGGATATGACATTACACAAAATGTTTCATGTGGATAGACTTCAGATTTATATTCATAGTCTTTCATTACTCCTGGCCCCCTTACTGAAAACATTTGCAAGCTTAAATAACAAGTTAAAAAGTTTTTGTTGTTGCATATCATTTAGTATCTGTGATTCACTTAGTTTCTGCTCTACCATTTCATAACTAACCTCAGTGTTTGATTCTTGCTCAGTAACAAATTTGTTTGTGAAATATACACCTGGAAAGGGATATTGTACTATTACATTCGACTCTGGTTTGTTTCTGTTACTTTCATTAGGTGCTTTGACTAAATCAATAGAAAAAATCTGATCCTTTACATAAGTATTGCACTTACCATTGACTATGTCAATCTGTGTTTTGTATTTTCTAAACGTGCCCATGCCAATAAGACAATTAACTATAAGTTTGTAAATTATAAGAAAATTGCACTTCACTGCAAAATCTTCAATTTGTAATGGAAGAAATACCTGATGTTTAACCAATTTAGTCTTATTGCCTGTAACAGTTTGCATCTTGCAATTTTGGACAGGAAAGGTTGGGAATTTGCCTCTCTCCTTCAGTTCACAGAAAAATGCATTTGATATTAGGTTGGTAGTTGAACCTGTATCTAAAATTAACTGTGTCTGAATATTAAATATTTTCACCTTAACGATTGCTATTTGTTCTTCCGGATTTTATCTATTGTATCTAACTCATGCTGATACAAATCATCCATGATGTCACTTTGTTTGTCAAACCCTATAAAACATGTTTGTAGTTTCACTTTGCCCCCACTCCCAGAGAGGTGAATAACCTGGGGTTTACCTACAATCAGTTGGTGTTTTCCGATGGTGTACTGTGTGGGTCCTTCACCAGTTTGTGTCATTGGCTGCTGTGCCATCATTTTGAAGCCCAAAGATCCGCTGTGGTACAGTGTAAGGCATGACATTGTTGCTGCGCATTGGCCACTGCTGTGGCTGATTGTTTCTGTTCACGTACGGCATATGGCCTTGTGGTGGTGGTGTGTGGTTTGCTCATGCATTGAAATTACTCCTGTTGTTTCGAAAATTTCTTTTAAATCATTTGTTTTTTCCGTTCCCATTACTGTACTCATTACCTCTGGGTATGTAACTTTGTTGTTGTGTGTACCATCCTTGCTGTGTGTTTGGATCACATTTTATTGCCTGATTTACATAACTATGTTGTTGTTGTGCCAAATTTTCTGTCGATCCATTGGCTACAAGTCTTTCCTCATAGATTAAGTCAATACAATCAAGCACTGACAGAAAATATTCAGTGTCATACTCTTGTGTTATAACTAATTTTTCTCTATTGTGCGATGGTAAACGACTTTTCAAATTTTTTAAAACGTCTACCTGTGATATTGGGTTTGTCCAGTAGTGTGTCTTATTCAGGTATTTTTCAAAGTATCCATGTAGGCTACTGTATTTGCCACTAAATGGTGTGGGATTGAAAACCTCATGTCCAAGTCATTCTTGCACTGCCTCAGACCAGTATTTGTTGAGGAAAGCTCATTCAAATTGGATGTAAATGTTGCTACGTTTGGCCACTTTTCAACAATGTTTGGCCACTTTTCAACAATGTTTGGCCACTTTTCAACAATGTTTGGCCACTTTTCAACAATGTTTGGCCACTTTTCAACGTTTGGCCACTTCAGTTGCCCATAAAAGAATGTCACCTTGCATATATCCAATGACAAATCTGATTTTCTATGCTTCCATCTAGTTGCATGGAAACGCATAACAAAAAGCACTGATAAATACTATTGGATTAATTCTTTTACCTTCGGCAGTGAATGTAGGAAACTGTCAATGTCTCAGCAGACCTTTGTCTGCAAAAATAGTTGATAGACATGTGGCATTTTTGGTCGTATTTATGTTGTTACTGGAGTTACCTGTAATTCCGGTTGGTAAATGTTCAGATGTTGGAGTTGTGGGTGTGTTTACATTTAGCACTCCAGAACTGTCACTAGTACCTGCTGTCAGACTCGTGACAATTTGTAGATAAATACTGACAGGTTGTAGTTCATTCACTGTAGCCTGTGTATTATTTACGTACATATTTCGAGATCTGGTAACATTTTCTTCTAAAAGATCGCGGATTCAATCTTCTGCAGCTTGTAGGTTAATGTTTACCTTTGTTCATGATTTCATTTTCTTTCTTCTGAATAGCCTGTTCTGCTACACCTGTGTATAACTTACAATCGGTTACTGATTTCTCTGCAATGGTATTACCCTTGTCTAATGTACTTTCTTCAGCTTGACTACTGATATTACTCAGATTTTCATTGATATTCTCTCTCTCTCTCTCTCTCTCTCTCTCTCTCTCTCTCTCTCTCTCTCTCTCTCTCTCTCTCTCTCTCTCTCCTTCTTAGGACATGCTGAGTCAATTTCTAATGTTGCTACTCTTAAAGTAAGCTCTTCTACAGCTAAAGGTACACCTTCATGGTCTCTGTTTACTTGGTTAACTTCAGTGGTTGCCTTTTTTACTGTCAAACATAACTGGTTTTGTGTGGCTTCAGTGTTTGTGTTTGTCTCTGTGATTTTCTTTCTGTTGCTCTACTAGAGCATGATAGTCATTCAAAGTATCTACCTTCTGTCTTAACTCCATAATATTACTGTTAACTTCATAAAGTACTTCATGCATTACTTGTTTTTTCATATCATTCAGTTTTTCGTCGATTTCAGTGCAAAAATTTTTGGCTAAGTCATCAAACTTCTGTGAGACCGTGTCTTGAAAATCGTTGAATACTTGTTTTTGTTCTTGTTTCACTATATTTAGATCCCGTGCAACAGTGTTTTGTTGCTGTTTTACCATGTTCATATCTTGTTTCTTATCACTGAAATTTGTATTGATACTATCTAATTTCATGTTTGTTAGATAGTAACTGCCGTAGCAGTGTGTCAGTTGTACTACTGTGGTTGCTGTCAGCTGTACTTTCCAAGTGAAAGTTTGTAACATATTGTCAAAATTCATATTGTAATTGCCCTCCAAGGTTTGATTCATAGAGTGGTATGTCACTCTGGGAGATGTGCAACATTGTCTCATCAATTGTAAACATAGTGTTGTCAAGGTTATTCTGCTGTGGAACATCATCATCATTTGTCACACCTGCAACACTCATCTCTGACCTACTTAAACCTTCTGCAGTAGGCATGCATGGAGCCTGAACTTCAATTGTTCAATCACACAATTGTATGTCATCTTGGTTGATTGTGTTTTCGCTATCGCTATCAACAATGGGCATATATTTTTTGGCCATTTTACATGAATATGCAAAAAAATAAAATTTCACAAAAAAATCGAAAAATTTTGCATGACAATTATTACACTCGATAATTGTAATTTACCTGATGTCATAGCCTGTTTTACATCTATTATGATGCACAAACTATTGTGTTATAGTTCTTTAT